>NW_027441777.1:425546-453046 GCF_048569485.1 Anomaloglossus baeobatrachus
GTAGTGCGGGTCTGTCGCTCTCTCTCCCTCATGTGTAGTGCGGGGTCTGTCGCTCTCTCTCCCTCATGTGTAGTGCGGGGTCTGTCGCTCTCTCTCCCCCATGTGTAGTGCGGGGTCTGTCGCTCTCTCTCCCTCATGTGTAGTGCGGGGTCTGTCGCTCTCTCTCCCTCATGTGTAGTGCGGGGTCTGTCGCTCTCTCTCCTCATGTGTAGTGCGGGGTCTGTCGCTCTCTCTCCCTCATGTGTAGTGCGGGGTCTGTCGCTCTCTCTCCCCCATGTGTAGTGCGGGGTCTGTCGCTCTCTCTCCCTCATGTGTAGTGCGGGGTCTGTCGCTCTCTCTCCCTCATGTGTAGTGCGGGGTCTGTCGCTCTCTCTCCCCCATGTGTAGTGCGGGGTCTGTCGCTCTCTCTCCCTCATGTGTAGTGCGGGGTCTGTCGCTCTCTCTCCCTCATGTGTAGTGCGGGGTCTGTCGCTCTCTCTCCCTCATGTGTAGTACGGGGTCTGTCGCTCTCTCTCCCCCATGTGTAGTGCGGGGTCTGTCGCTCTCTCTCCCTCATGTGTAGTGCGGGGTCTGTCGCTCTCTCTCCCTCATGTGTAGTGCGGGGTCTGTCGCTCTCTCTCCCTCATGTGTAGTGCGGGGTCTGTCGCTCTCTCTCCCTCATGTGTAGTGCGGGGTCTGTCGCTCTCTCTCCCCATGTGTAGTGCGGGGTCTGTCGCTCTCTCTCCCTCATGTGTAGTGCGGGGTCTGTCGCTCTCTCTCCCTCATGTGTAGTGCGGGGTCTGTCGCTCTCTCTCCCTCATGTGTAGTGCGGGGTCTGTCGCTCTCTCTCCCCATGTGTAGTGCGGGGTCTGTCGCTCTCTCTCCCTCATGTGTAGTGCGGGGTCTGTCGCTCTCTCTCCCCCATGTGTAGTGCGGGGTCTGTCGCTCTCTCTCCCTCATGTGTAGTGCGGGGTCTGTCGCTCTCTCTCCCTCATGTGTAGTGCGGGGTCTGTCGCTCTCTCTCCCTCATGTGTAGTGCGGGGTCTGTCGCTCTCTCTCCCTCATGTGTAGTGCGGGGTCTGTCGCTCTCTCTCCCTCATGTGTAGTGCGGGGTCTGTCGCTCTCTCTCCCCATGTGTAGTGCGGGGTCTGTCGCTCTCTCTCCCTCATGTGTAGTGCGGGGTCTGTCGCTCTCTCTCCCTCATGTGTAGTGCGGGGTCTGTCGCTCTCTCTCCCTCATGTGTAGTGCGGGGTCTGTCGCTCTCTCTCCCTCATGTGTAGTGCGGGGTCTGTCGCTCTCTCTCCCTCATGTGTAGTGCGGGGTCTGTCGCTCTCTCTCCCTCATGTGTAGTGCGGGGTCTGTCGCTCTCTCTCCCTCATGTGTAGTGCGGGGTCTGTCGCTCTCTCTCCCCTCATGTGTAGTGCGGGGTCTGTCGCTCTCTCTCCCTCATGTGTAGTGCGGGGTCTGTCGCTCTCTCTCCCTCATGTGTAGTGCGGGGTCTGTCGCTCTCTCTCCCCCATGTGTAGTGCGGGGTCTGTCGCTCTCTCTCCCTCATGTGTAGTGCGGGGTCTGTCTCTCTCTCTCCCTCATGTGTAGTGCGGGGTCTGTCGCTCTCTCTCCCCCATGTGTAGTGCGGGGTCTGTCGCTCTCTCTCCCCCATGTGTAGTGCGGGGTCTGTCGCTCTCTCTCCCTCATGTGTAGTGCGGGGTCTGTCGCTCTCTCTCCCCCATGTGTAGTGCGGGGTCTGTCGCTCTCTCTCCCTCATGTGTAGTGCGGGGTCTGTCGCTCTCTCTCCCTCATGTGTAGTACGGGGTCTGTCGCTCTCTCTCCCCCATGTGTAGTGCGGGGTCTGTCGCTCTCTCTCCCTCATGTGTAGTGCGGGGTCTGTCTCTCTCTCTCCCTCATGTGTAGTGCGGGGTCTGTCGCTCTCTCTCCCTCATGTGTAGTGCGGGGTCTGTCGCTCTCTCTCCCTCATGTGTAGTGCGGGGTCTGTCGCTCTCTCTCCCTCATGTGTAGTGCGGGGTCTGTCGCTCTCTCTCCCTCATGTGTAGTGCGGGGTCTGTCGCTCTCTCTCCCTCATGTGTAGTGCGGGGTCTGTCGCTCTCTCTCCCTCATGTGTAGTGCGGAGTCTGTCGCTCTCTCTCCCTCATGTGTAGTGCGGGGTCTGTCGCTCTCTCTCCCTCATGTGTAGTGCGGGGTCTGTCGCTCTCTCTCTCTCATGTGTAGTGCGGGGTCTGTCGCTCTCTCTCTCTCATGTGTAGTGCGGGGTCTGTCGCTCTCTCTCCCTCATGTGTAGTGCGGGGTCTGTCGCTCTCTCTCCCCCATGTGTAGTGCAGGGTCTGTCGCTCTCTCTCCCTCATGTGTAGTGCGGGGTCTGTCGCTCTCTCTCCCCCATGTGTAGTGTGGGGTCTGTCGCTCTCTCTCCCTCATGTGTAGTGCGGGGTCTGTCGCTCTCTCTCCCTCATGTGTAGTGCGGGGTCTGTCGCTCTCTCTCCCTCATGTGTAGTGCGGGGTCTGTCGCTCTCTCTCCCCCATGTGTAGTGCAGGGTCTGTCGCTCTCTCTCCCTCATGTGTAGTGCGGGGTCTGTCGCTCTCTCTCCCCCATGTGTAGTGTGGGGTCTGTCGCTCTCTCTCCCTCATGTGTAGTGCGGGGTCTGTCGCTCTCTCTCCCTCATGTGTAGTGCGGGGTCTGTCGCTCTCTCTCCCTCATGTGTAGTGCGGGGTCTGTCGCTCTCTCTCCCTCATGTGTAGTGCGGGGTCTGTCGCTCTCTCTCCCTAATGTGTAGTGCAGGGTCTGTCGCTCTCTCTCCCTCATGTGTAGTGCAGGGTCTGTCTCTCTCTCTCCCTCATGTGTAGTGCGGGGTCTGTCGCTCTCTCTCCCCCATGTGTAGTGCGGGGTCTGTCGCTCTCTCTCCCTCATGTGTAGTGCGGGGTCTGTCGCTCTCTCTCCCTCATGTGTAGTGCGGAGTCTGTCGCTCTCTCTCCCTCATGTGTAGTGCGGGGTCTGTCGCTCTCTCTCCCTCATGTGTAGTGCAGGGTCTGTCTCTCTCTCTCCCTCATGTGTAGTGCGGGGTCTGTCGCTCTCTCTCCCCCATGTGTAGTGCGGGGTCTGTCGCTCTCTCTCCCTCATGTGTAGTGCGGGGTCTGTCGCTCTCTCTCCCTCATGTGTAGTGCGGGGTCTGTCGCTCTCTCCCTCATGTGTAGTGCGGGGTCTGTCGCTCTCTCCCTCATGTGTAGTGCGGGGTCTGTCGCTCTCTCTCCCCCTCATGTGTAGTGCGGGGTCTGTCGCTCTCTCCCTCATGTGTAGTGCGGGGTCTGTCGCTCTCTCCCTCATGTGTAGTGCGGGGTCTGTCGCTCTCTCTCCTCCATGTGTAGTGCGGGGTCTGTCGCTCTCTCTCCCTCATGTGTAGTGCAGGGTCTGTCTCTCTCTCTCCCTCATGTGTAGTGCGGGGTCTGTCGCTCTCTCTCCCTCATGTGTAGTGCGGGATCTGTCGCTCTCTCTCCCTCATGTGTAGTGCGGGGTCTGTCGCTCTCTCTCCCCCATGTGTAGTGCGGGGTCTGTCGCTCTCTCCCTCATGTGTAGTGCGGGGTCTGTCGCTCTCTCTCCCTCATGTGTAGTGCGGGGTCTGTCGCTCTCTCTCCCCCATGTGTAGTGCGGGGTCTGTCGCTCTCTCCCTCATGTGTAGTGCGGGGTCTGTCGCTCTCTCTCCCTCATGTGTAGTGCGGGGTCTGTCGCTCTCTCTCCCTCATGTGTAGTGCGGGGTCTGTCGCTTTCTCTCCCCCATGTGTAGTGCGGGGTCTGTCGCTCTCTCTCCCCCATGTGTAGTGCGGGGTCTGTCGCTCTCTCCCTCATGTGTAGTGCGGGGTCTGTCGCTCTCTCCCTCATGTGTAGTGCGGGGTCTGTCGCTCTCTCCCTCATGTGTAGTGCGGGGTCTGTCGCTCTCTCCCCCATGTGTAGTGCGGGGTCTGTCGCTCTCTCCCTCATGTGTAGTGCGGGGTCTGTCGCTCTCTCCCCCATGTGTAGTGCGGGGTCTGTCGCTCTCTCCCTCATGTGTAGTGCGGGGTCTGTCGCTCTCTCCCTCATGTGTAGTGCGGGGTCTGTCGCTCTCTCCCTCATGTGTAGTGCGGGGTCTGTCTCTCTCTCCCCCATGTGTAGTGCGGGGTCTGTCGCTCTCTCCCTCATGTGTAGTGCGGGGTCTGTCGCTCTCTCCCCCATGTGTAGTGCGGGGTCTGTCGCTCTCTCCCCTCATGTGTAGTGCGAGGTTTCTTCCTCTCACCTTCTCCTCAGAGCCTGTGTCTCACTGCAGCGTCAGGAGCTGATTTCCTGAGGGGGATGACGTCAAGGGAAAGGGCTGTGCAGAGCTGTGGGCGGGGCAGGTCTGTGGGCGGGGCAGGGCTGTGGGCGGGGCAGAGCTGTGGGCGGGGCAGAGCGGACGGATCCTGACCCTGAGGTGGAGAAGATTCAGCGGCTCCTCATTAGTTCTAGAACTTTCCTCTCAGACTGGATTTTGCCTCCGGTCATTTCTTGGGGCTGCAGCTCGTGACGTGTATATCTCACAGGGAATGGCCTGAAGCTGCAGCACGGGGCTGTGGGGGCTTCTATAAGGAGGGGATATAGGGGGCTACACAGGAGAGGGGGAGGGGCTGTGGGGGCTTCTATAAGGAGGGGATATGGGGGGCTAAACAGGGCAGGGGGAGAGGCTGTGGAGGCTTCTATAAGGAGGGGGATATGGGGGGCTACACAGGGCAGGGGGAGAGGCTGTGGAGGATTCTATAAGGAGGGGGATATGGGGGGCTACACAGGGCAGGGGGAGGGGCTGTGGAGGCTTCTATAAGGAGGGGGATATGGGGGTTACACAGGGCAGAGGGAGGGGCTGTGGAGGCTTCTATAAGGAGGGGATATGGGGGGCTACACAGGGCAGGGGGAGAGGCTGTGGAGGATTCTATAAGGAGGGGGATATGGGGGGCTACACAGGGCAGGGGGAGGGGCTGTGGAGGCTTCTATAAGGAAGGGGATATGGGGGTTACACAGGGCAGGGGGAGGGGCTGTGGAGGCTTCTATAAGGAGGGGGATATGGGGGGCTACACAGGGCAGGGGGAGGGGCTGTGGGGGCTTCTATAAGGAGGGGATATGGGGTGCTACACAGGGCAGGGGGAGGGGCTGTGGAGGCTTCTATAAGGAGGGGGATATGGGGGGGGCTACACAGGGGAGAGGCTGTGGAGGCTTCTATAAGGAGGGGGATATGGGGGCTACACAGGGGAGGGGGAGGGGCTGTGGGGGCTTCTATAAGGAGGGGATATGGGGGCTACACAGGGCAGGGGGAGGGGCTGTGGAGGCTTCTATAAGGAGGGGGATATGGGGGGGGCTACACAGGGCAGGTGGAGAGGCTGTGGAGGCTTCTATAAGGAGGGGATATGGAGGCTACACAGGGCAGAGGGAGAGGCTGTGGAGGCTTCTATAAGGAGGGGGATATGGGGGGGCTACGCAGGGCAGGGGGAGAGGCTGTGGAGGCTTCTATAAGGAGGGGGATATGGGGGGGCTACGCAGGGCAGGGGGAGAGGCTGTGGAGGCTTCTATAAGGAGGGGATATGGAGGCTACACAGGGCAGAGGGAGAGGCTGTGGAGGCTTCTATAAGGGGGGGATATGGGGGGCTACACAGGGCAGGGGGAGAGGCTGTGGAGGCTTCTATAAGGAGGGGGATATGGGGGGGGCTACACAGGGCAGAGGGAGGGTCTGTGGAGGCTTCTATAAGGAGGGGGATATGGGAGGCTACACAGGGCAGAGGGAGGGGCTGTGGAGGCTTCTATAAGGAGGGGGATATGGGGGGGCTACACAGGGCAGGGGGAGGGGCTGTGGAGGCTTCTTTAAGGAGGGGGATATGGGGGTTACACAGGGCAGAGGAAGGGGCTGTGGAGGCTTCTATAAGGAGGGGGATATGGGGGTTACACAGGGCAGAGGGAGGGGCTGTGGAGGCTTCTATAAGGAGGGGGATATGGGGGGGCTACACAGGGCAGGGGGAGGGGCTGTGGAGGCTTCTATAAGGAGGGGATATGGGGGGCTACACAGGGCAGGGGGAGAGGCTGTGGAGGCTTCTATAAGGAGGGGGATATGGGGGTTACACAGGGCAGAGGGAGGGGCTGTGGAGGCTTCTATAAGGAGGGGATATGGGGGGCTACACAGGGCAGGGGGAGAGGCTGTGGAGGCTTTTATAAGGAGGGGGATATGGGGGTTACACAGGGCAGAGGGAGGGGCTGTGGAGGCTTCTATAAGGAGGGGGATATGGGGGGCTACACAGGGCAGAGGGAGGGGCTGTGGAGGCTTCTATAAGGAGGGGGATATGGGGGGCTACACAGGGCAAAGGGAGGGGCTGTGGAGGCTTCTATAAGGAGGGGGATATGGGGGGCTACACAGGGCAGGGGGAGGGGCTGTGGAGGCTTCTATAAGGAGGGGGATATGGGGGGGCTACACAGGGCAGAGGGAGGGGCTGTGGAGGCTTCTATAAGGAGGGGGATATGGGGGGCTACACAGGGCAGAGGGAGGGGCTGTGGAGGCTTCTATAAGGAGGGGGATATGGGGGGCTACACAGGGCAGAGGGAGGGGCTGTGGAGGCTTCTATAAGGAGGGGGATATGGGGGGCTACACAGGGCAGGGGGACGGGCTGTGGAGGCTTCTATAAGGAGGGGGATATGGGGGGCTACACAGGGGAGGGGGAGAGGCTGTGGAGGCTTCTATAAGGAGGGGATATAGGGGGCTACACAGGGCAGGGGGAGTGGCTGTGGAGGCTACTATAAGGAGGGGGATATGGGGGGGCTACACAGGGCAGGGGGAGGGGCTGTGGAGGCTTCTATAAGGAGGGGATATGGGGGATACTCAGGGCAGGGGGAGGGGCTGTGGAGGCTTCTATAAGGAGGGGGCTATGGGGGTCTACACAGGGCAGGAGGAGGGGCTGTGGAGGCTTCTATAAGGAGGGGTATATGGGGGGCTACACAGGGCAGGGGAGAGGCTGTGGAGGCTTCTATAAGGAGGGGGATATGGGGGGGCTACAAAGGGCAGGGGGGGCTGTGGAGGCTTCTATAAGGAGGGGGATATGGGGGGCTACACAGGGCAGGCGGAGGGGCTGTGGAGGCTTCTATAAGGAGGGGGCTATGGGGGGCTACACAGGACAGGGGGAGGGGATGTGGAGGCTTCTATTAGGAGGGGGATATGGGGGGCTACACAGGGCAGGGGAGAGGCTGTGGAGGCTTCGATATGGGGGGGCTACACAGGGCAGGGGGAGGGGCTGTGGAGGCTTCTATAAGGAGGGGGATATGGGGGGCTACACAGGGCAGGGGGAGGGGCTGTGGAGGCTTCTACAAGGAGGGGATATGGGGGGCTACACAGGGCAGGGGAGAGGCTGTGAAGGCTTCTATAAGGAGGGGGATATGGGGGGCTACACAGGGCAGGAGGAGGGGCTGTGGAGGCTTCTATAAGAAGGGGGATATGGGGGGCTACACAGGGCAGGGGGAGGGGCTGTGGAGGCTTCTATAAGGAGAAGGATATGGGGGCTCCACAGGGCAAGGGGAGGGGCTGTGGAGGCTTCTATAAGGAGGGGGATATGGGGGGCTACACAGGGCAGGGGGAGAGGCTGTGGAGGCTTCTATAAGGAGGGGGATATGGGGGGCTACACTGGGGAGGGGCTGTGGAGGCTTCTATAAGGAGGGGGATATGGGGGGCTACACAGGGGAGGGGCTGTGGAGGCTTCTATAAGGAGGGGGGTTATCGGGTCTACACAGGGCAGGGGGAGAGGCAGTGGAGTCTTCTATAAGGAGGGGGATATGGGGGGCTACACAGGGCAGGGGGAGGGGCTGTGGAGGCTTCTATAAGGAGAGGGATATGGGGGGCTACACATGGCAGGGGGAGGGGCTGTGGAGGCTTCTATAAGGAGGGGGATATGCGGGCTCCACAGGGCAAGGGGAGGGGCTGTGGAGGATTCTATAAGGAGGGGATATGGGGAGCTACACGGCAGGTGGAGGTGCTGTGGAGGCTTCTATAAGGAGGGAGATATGGGGTGCTACACAGGGCAGGGGGAGAGGCTGTGGAGGCTTCTGTAAGAAGGGGGGATATGGGGGGCTACACAGGGCAGGGGGAGAGGCTGTGGAGGCTTCTATAAGAAGGGGGTATATGGGGAGCTACACAGGGCAGGGGGAGAGGCTCCACATTGGGAGGCTTGTAGGGAACGAGGCCGAATGGTGGGGGAGAGGCTGCACATTGGAGGGGCTTGCAGGGGGAGAGGCTGCACGTTGCAGGTCGCGCTGGGCAGGAGGCCGTGTTGCACATTAGGGGGATCACACAGTGATTTGTGTTGTGCGTTATTACCGTATTTTTCAGACTTTCGGAATGTTGGGGGAAAGTGGGGTTGTGTCTTATAGTCTGATGGCTGCAAGGAAAGGGGGTGCGGTGGTGGTGGAGCGGGTCATCAGAGGCAGGAGCAGGCTGTAGCAGCCTACCATGACTACGTGGGCCCGCACATTAATCTCAGTTCATATGCACGCCCAACATCCCACCCATCATCTCTCAGTGCTGAAGCCGGCGCTGACGGGTGGGCGGGGTGATGCGCGCATACTAAACAGGCGGCAGCGTGATCACTCCTGGCAACTACAGCCTGGCGTGATCATGTTTGGCTATATTCACTGCCCCCCGTGTGTTATCATCAGCGCGGGGTGCAGTGAATAAGTATACGCTATTATTGTTACTTGTTTGTATATGTACATTAGATGTATATGTATATGATCCTCCTGAATTGTAAAGCGCTGCGGAATATGCTGGCGCTATTGAAATAAAGATTATTATTATTTATTATTATTATTATTACGCTCACCGGTCACCGTTGTCTGCAGCACCGTGATATTTTCCGGTCTGATGTCATCGCTGTGCGCACCGCTCTCCACACACAGGTCAGTGGGCAGGCAGATAGGACATCACAACGCTGCAGACAACGGTGACCGGCTCAACATATGTTAGCAGCGCTGTTGCCTGCACAGACAGGAGGACGAGCGATGCTGTGTGGAGTGAGGAAAGGTGAGTATAAACGTTTATTTTTTTGTGTGCCACAGGATGGGGGCATATAGCAGGATGAGGGCTATACCAGGATGGCGGTATATAGCAGGATGGGGGGGGGCTATACCTGGATAGCGGTATATAGCAGGATGAGGGCTATACCAGGATAGCGGTATATAGCAGGATGAGGGCCGTACCAGGATGGCAGGATAAGAGCACATGCCAGGATGGGGTATATAGCAGGATGAGGGCTATACCAGAATGGCGGTATATAGCAGGATGGGGCTAAACCAGAATGGCGGTATATAGCAGGATGGGGGCTATACCAGGATGGCAGAATAAGAGCACATGCCAGGATGGGGTATATAGCAGGATGAGGGCTATACCAGAATGGCGGTATATAGCAGGATTGGGGCTATACCTGGATGGCAGTATATAGCAGGATGGGGGCTATACAATGATGGCGGTATATAGCAGGATGAGGGCTATAGCAGGATGGCGGTATATAGCAGGATGGGGCTATACCAGAATGGCGGTATATAGCAGGATGGGGGCTATACCAGGATGGCGGTATATAGCAGGATGGGGGCTATACCAGGATGGCAGGATAAGAGCACATGCCAGGATGGGGTATATAGCAGGATGAGGGCTATACCAGAATGGCGGTATATAGCAGGATTGGGGCTATACCTGGATGGCGGTATATAGCAGGATGGGGGCTATACAATGATGGCGGTATATAGCAGGATGAGGGCTATAGCAGGATGGCGGTATATAGCAGGATGGGGCTATACCAGAATGGCGGTATATAGCAGGATGGGGGCTATACCTTGATGGCGGTATATAGCAGGATGGGGGCTATACCAGAATGGCGGTATATAGCAGGATGGGGGCTATACCAGAATGGTGGTATATAGCAGGATGGGGCTATACCAGAATGGCGGTATATAGCAGGATGGGGGCTATACCTGGATGGCGGTATATAGCAGGATAAGGGCTATACCAAGATGAGGGACATATATATATGGATGGGTATCATATACAAGGCAGGAGGATCATTACCAGGATGGGGTACCTTAGTAGAGAATTTGGGGACATTATCTCCTTAAGTGTCAGCAGCACATTTTTTGCTTAAAATTTTATTTTCTTATTTTCCTCCTCTAAAACCAGAGTGTGTCTAAAGCGGGCTTTACACGCTTTGATATATCTAACGAGATGTCGGCGGGGTCACGTCATAAGTGACACACATCCGGCCTCGTTAGTGATATCGTAGCGTGTGACAGCTATGAACGAGAAGAAATACTCACCTCGTTCATCGCTGACACGTCGCTCATTTTCTAAAAATCGCACTTCGATTACCTACACGTACCCGGGGCAGCACACATCGCTCCGTGTGACACCCCGGGAACGATGAACTGCAGCTTACCTGCGTCCCGCCGGCACTGCTGAAGGAAGAAGGTGGGTGGGATGTTACGTCCCGCTCATCTCCGCCCCTCCGCTTCTATTGGCCGGCCGCTGTGTGATGTCGCTGTGACACCGAACTTCCACTTCCTGAAGGGGGAGGGATGTTCGCCGCTCACAGTGAGGTCGTTAGGAAGGTAAGTACATGTGACGGGGGTTACAACATTGTGCGACACGGGCAACAAATTGCCCATGCCGCACAAACGATGAGGGCGGGCGCGATCGCAAATGCGAACACACAATAAATTGTAACATGTAAAGCAGGCTTTATAGTCTGGTGCGTGTTATAGTCCAAAAAATACGGTAATCTTTGTTTTTCATACACAGCTTGTGACTATCGGCACTGGGTGTAATTGCCCCCCGTCGTCCCACCTTAGAGGCGGAGAGAACAGTGCGGTGTAATCCACATCATCCTCCGGTGTCCTCCAATGTATTTAATGAGAGAGGAATTTATGGTAAATGCAGAAGTACAGTTTTTACACCTAAAACGCACGGGACTCGGATACAAGAGATTTTTTCTTTCATTGTCGCCAATGTCCAACATGGCTTAATTCTACGTATTGATTTGTAAAGTTGATTGTTATATACAGTGGAACCTTGGATACGAACATAATCCGTTCTGTGAGTGCTCGTAATCCCAGTTACTCGTATAGCAAAGCAAATATTCCCATAGGAAATAATTGTAAGGCTATGTGCGCACGTTGCGTATTTACATGCAGTTACGCTGCGATCTGCACCGCAGCGTAACTGCATGCGTCCTGCGTCCCCAGCATAATCTATGAAGATTATGCAGGAGCTGTGTGCACGTGGCGTATTAGAGCGCAGCGCTTCGGCTGCTGCCCGAAGCGCGCGTTCTGAGAAGTGACATGTCACTTCTTTTGTGCGTATTGGTTGTAATGTCGGTCTTTCTCTCTGTCTGTCTGTCGGTCTCTGTGTCTCCCTGTCGGTCGGTCTCTCTCTCTCTATCGGTCTATCCCTCTCCCCCCCTCTCATACTCACCGATCAGCTGCACGGCGGTCACACTGCTCCGGCGGCTTCTCCTGCTTTTGAAAATGCCGGCCGCCCATTATTCAATCTCGTATTCACTGCTTCCCCGCCCACCGGCACCTATGATTGGTTGCAGTCAGACACGCCCCCATGCTGAGTGACAGCTGTCTCACTGCAACCAATCACAGCCACCGGTGGGCGGGTCTATGTAGTGCAGTAAAATAAATAAATAATTAAAAAAAAACGGCGTGGGGTCCCCCCCAATTTTGATACCAGCCAGGGTAAAGCCACACGGCTGAAGGCTGGTATTCTCAGGATGGGGAGCCCTACGTTATGGGGCGCCCCCCAGCCTAAAAATATCAGCCAGCAGCCGCCCGGAATTGCCGAATGGATTAAATGCGACAGTCCCGGGACTCTACCCGGCTCATCCAGAACTGCCCTGGTGCGGTGGCAATCTGGGTAATAAGGAGTTAATGGCAGCCCATAGCTGCCACTAAGTCCTAGTTAATCGTTGCAGGCGTCTATGAGACACCCCCAATGATTAACCTGGCGAAAGTAAATAAACACATAAACCCGAAAAATCCTTTATTTGAAATAAAAGACAAAAACCACCCTCTTTCACCACTTTATTAAAATCCCCAAACACACCTCCAGGTCTGGCGTAATCCAGAGGTCCCGCGACGCATCCAGCTCTGCTACATGATGCTGACCGGAGCGGCAGTACAACCGCTCCTGTCCGCTCCATGCAGAAACTGAAGTGAGTCGCGCTGTCAGCGGGGATGTCACTGAGGTAATGTCAGGATGTGTGCGGTGATGTTGGGATGTGTGCGGGGATGTCGGAGGTAATGTCGGGATGTGTGCAGGAATGTCAGGATGTAGGCGGTAATGTCGGGATGTGTGCGGGAATGTCGGGATGTGTGCGGGAATGTCGGCATGTGTGCGGGAATGTCGGCGTTAATGTCAGGATGTGTGCGGGAATGTCGGGATGTGTGCGGGGATGTCGGCGGTAATGTCAGGATGTGTGCGGGAATGTCGGGATGTGTGCGGGGATGTAGGCGGTAATGTCGGGATGTGTGCGGGAATGTCGGGATGTGTGCGGGAATGTAGGCGGTAATGTCAGGATGTGTGTGGGAATGTGGGGATGTCGGCGGTAATGTCAGGATGTGTGCAGGAATGTCAGGATGTGTGCGGGGATGTAGGCGGTAATGTCGGGATGTGTGCGGGGACGTCTCTCAGGTTACCCGCGGCCACAGGTCTCGGGTGGAGGACTCGAGCTGGCCGCGGTAACCTGAGTGACGGCACCGGTGATTGCGTGGCTCACTGCAGTCACTCAGATTTGTGGTCACAGGTGAGTCCTTCACCTGTGACCGCAAATCAAGCCGCGGCACACGCACAGAGCCCCGCGATCACAATGAAGTCGGGTGAAGTTCACCCAAGTTCATTCTGATCGCACGGCTGTCTCCCGCAGCCAGCCATGTGCTCTTTTTGACATTCCGATCCCAGTCGGCTCTGCTGCAAGTCTATGGGGATGCAGCAGAGCCGAGTGGGACCGCACTGTCAAAAATGTGTGCTCTGGATGCTTTTCCCATGGCACGCATGAATTCTGCAGGAATGTGCGCACGTTGCGTTCTGCCGAAGGTGTCACAGAACGCAGCTTTTCGGCTGCGTTATGAGACGCACCTGCAGTGATTATTTTATGCTGCGTAATAGAACGCAACGTGCGCACATAGCTTAACGCAGACAATTTGCTCCACAACTTGTAGCAATGTCCTATCCTGGTCCCCTATTGTGCCATTGTACACACACACACACACACACACATGTTCTCACCTGTCCTCGGTTGCCTCGGGGGCCTCTTCCCTGGTTCTTGCAGTCCACAGGCATGTGGACCCGTTAACGATCGCGGCTGATGCAGGGGCTGCCGCTGTCAGCGCTTCAGCAGTTGACATCATACGCATAAGCTGCTTGCCTGTGATTGGCCAGCGCTCTGCCTTTGGGAATACAGTGCAGAGAGAGCTGACACTGCTCTGAAATGAAGCAAAGACAGCAGCAGCCCCTGCACCTGCTGCGATCGTTAGCGGATCCATGTGCCTGGGGGCCACGAGAAACAGCCAGAGCGGGTCACAGCGCGGGGAAAGTACAGAACCGGAAGTGTGTGAGGGGAGTATTTGCTTGTATAGCAAATCATTGCTCATAAACAGAGTTACAAATTTGCAACCAGCTTTGCTTGTCATGCAAAATACTCGCAAACCGGGTTACTCGTAATCTAAGGATCCACTGAATTTTTATCCCCGACCTACTGTCTCCTTCCCATTACCCTGTAGACTGTGAGCCCCCGAGGGCCGGGCCCGCTCCCCTCTGTACCCATCTGTCAGTGTTATATATTTGTATCCCCGACCTTCTGTCTCCTCCCCATTACCCTGTAGACTGTGAGCCCCCGAGGGCAGGGCCCGCTCCCCTCTGTACTCGTCTGTCAGTGTTATATATTTGTATCCCCGTCCTACTGTCTCCTTCCCATTACCCTGTAGACTGTGAGCCCCCGAGGGCTGGGTCCGCTCCCCTCTGTACCCGTCTGTCAGGGTTATATATTTGTATCCCCGACCTACTGTCTCCTCCCCATTACCCTGTAGACTGTGAGCCCCTGAGGGCAGGGTCCGCTCCCCTCTGTACCCGTCTGTCAGTGTTATATATTTGTATCCCCGACCTTCTGTCTTCTCCCCATTACCCTGTAGACTGTGAGCCCCCGAGGGCAGGGTCCGCTCCCCTCTGTACCCGTCTGTCAGTGTTATATATTTGTATCCCCGCCCTTCTGTCTCCTTCCCATTACCCTGTAGACTGTGAGCCCCCGAGGGCTGGGCCCGCTCTCCTCTGTACCCGTCTGTCAGGGTTATATATTTGTATCCCCGACCTACTGTCTCCTCCCCATTACCCTGTAGACTATGAGCCCCCGAGGGCAGGGTCCGCTCCCCTCTGTACCCGTCTGTCAGTGTTATATATTTGTATCCCCGACCTTCTGTCTCCTCCCCATTACCCTGTAGACTGTGAGCCCCCGAAGGCAGGGTCCGCTCCCCTCTGTACCCGTCTGTCATTGTTATATATTTGTATCCCCGACCTTCTGTCTCCTCCCCATTACCCTGTAGACTGTGAGCCCCCGAAGGCAGGGTCCGCTCCCCTCTGTACCCGTCTGTCATTGTTATATATTTGTATCCCCGACCTTCTGTCTCCTCCCCATTCCCCTGTAGACTGTGAGCCCCCGAGGGTCGGGCCCGCTCCCCTCTGTAACCGTCTGTCAGTGTTATATATTTGTATCCCCGACCTTCTGTCTCCTCCCCATTACCCTGTAGACTGTGAGCCCCCGAGGGCAGGGTCCGCTCCGATCTGTACCCGTCTGTCAGTGTTATATATTTGTATCCCCGACCTTCTGTCTCCTCCCCATTACCCTGTACACTGTGAGCCCCCGAGGGCAGGGCCCGCTCCCCTCTGTACCCGTCTGTCAGTGTTATATATTTGTATCCCCGACCTACTGTCTCCTCCGCATTACCCTGTAGACTGTGAGCCCCTGAGGGCAGGGTCCGCTCCCCTCTGTACCCGTCTGTCAGTGTTATATATTTGTATCCCCGACCTACTGTCTCCTCCCCATTACCCTGTAGACTGTGAGCCCCCGAGGGCAGGGTCCGCTCCCCTCTGTACCCGTCTGTCAGTGTTATATATTTGTATCCCCGACCTACTGTCTCCTCCGCATTACCCTGTAGACTGTGAGCCCCCGAGGGCAGGGTCCGCTCCCCTCTGTACCCGTCTGTCAGGATTGGTTTAGTCACTGTAATTTATATCTGTATTTTGTGTGTAGCCCGTTCCCATGTACAGGATGGAATCAGTGGTTCTCTATAAATAATAATAAAATGTATGAATATATTTCCTTTTTGTTAGAATTATTGATACTTGTGTTAATAAACCTGATTTAGAGGTCGGTGCTGAATGTTCATTTCTATAGTTATAGAACTCGGTGTGGCATTAGTGATCAGTCACTGCCGGCTGGATCTGTATCGGGCTGCGGTCACACATTGCCGGCTGGATCTGTATCGGGCTGCGGTCACACATTGCCGGCTGGATCTGTATCGGGCTGCGGTCACACATTGCCGGCTGGATCTGTATCGGGCTGCGGTCACACCTTGCTGTAGGTAGTTTCCTCTACAGCTCGCACAGTCCTCACATGTAGACCCCACTATATTGTTCAGATCGCACTGACAATTTATTTTCTGTCTTCAGCAGCCCCCTGATCCTCACTTATGCCCCCCAGTTTTTAGGCCCTCTGGTCTGGGGGCCCGGTCTTTTGACAGCTAATATTGGCACCTGCTCTTTATGGTGGGTGTGTCGCGGGCGGGGAGGAGGGTGTCAGCACACCGCGCTCACCCCTCTGCTCGGGTCCGGCTGCTGCTCAGTGGTGGCTCGAGCGATGGGCCGGATCCCAGGGGCTGTCTCAAGCGGCACTCTTCGCCCGTGAGTGAAAGGGGATGTTGTTGGGGTGATGGGGATTGTTACAGTTCGTGACGCCACCCACGGTTGTGGTGATTTCACCACCGCTGCTCAATGCGGGGGTCCCGGGGATGGTGATGCGGAGCAGCCAGGTGTTGCGTTGCCCCTCCGTGGGCAGGGGTTGGTGATCCCGGGGCCCGGTGATGGGTTTGTGTGGTGCGGGGCCTGGTGGGCGCAGGGACGCGGGGGCCGCGCTGTGCCTTGCGGCACTGTGATACTCACTCAGCCTGAGACACGGACACAGTTTGTACGGTAAACCAAACGGCTGGTAGGACGGTCCCACAGACGGCTGCACCTGCACTCCCGGTAGGTGACGGTAACGTCCCTCTTCCCTGCACCTTTGTTGACTTGTGGTAGCGGTGGATTCCCTCCGGTTACCCGCTCCCCGACTACAATCTGGGCCGGAGGAGCTCTACACTTTGCCCGCAGGCGCTGGCCCTGAGAAACTGGTGCCTTGGCGGTGGCGGTGTCTCTCTGCTTCAGGTTGAGCTGTTGCCTTCAATCGGGACTTGGTTGCTGGGGGATCTGCGTCCCCTTCACTGACGGATTCGGCAAATTTGGCGACTCCTAGCCTTGCCGGGGTCCGAGAGGCCCCTGCCCTGGTGCTGACTGTCCTTCGGAACACTGCTCCAGACCACCGGGCACACAGCCAACGGGGTCCTTCCAGGAACTTCCGAACTGTCCCACTCCAGACGGTTACGGCCGTCGCTGACCTTGCTGATCTGGCCCTACACAAAGCTGGACCCTTCAGGCTTTCCTTCCTTCTTGTCACCTCACTTGCTTTCCTCCTTTTTCCACCTTTCTTCCTTCTGCTTTCACTTTTCTGTTTACTGTAGCCCTCACCGGCTACTCCTCTTGGTTGTTTACTCTCCTCTGTCCCTCACTGGACTTCACTCTTGCCCTGCCTGGGCTAATCTGCCTGGTTTCCTCCCTCCTCCAGAGCTGTGACCTCCTTGGTGGGCGGAGCCAACCGCCTGGCCCACCCCCTGGTGTGGACCATCAGCCTCTGGAAGAAGGCAACAAGGATTTGTAGTTTAGCTGTGATGTTCCTACCTGGAGTGTGGGGTGTGGTGGTGTTGTGACCTGTGACCCCTGGCTTGCCCAGGGCGTCACATTCCCCCTTAGCAAAATGCAGACCGTCCGCGGGCTGCCGTCCTACACCGGTTTTATTTTTCTGGAAAAGGGGTAACAAGGTTAAGCAAACATGAAAACATTTTTAATAACTTCTTCCCAAGACGGGAGGCACATTTACTTAAACGTTTCAACGGTTGACGGTTACGGTTTTCCGCTCTCTCCCACCCAAGTAACCTGGCCCTGATGCTGCCCCTAAAACCCAGGCAGCACCCCTTGACCCACAGTCCAGCACACGGTACCCGAGCGGGATCTGTCCTTCCCTCCAGAGGGTAGCCACCGGTTCCTTTGGTGGCTGGGCCCTAGCCTGCTCTGCTCAGGGCCCTCCCTCCAACCTGCCTCTCCGGAGGCGGCATTGCGGAAAACGGTAACGGTAACCAACATATTTACAAGCCACTAACGTCTGTGGTTGCCCTGCAAGTTCACGGGCTTGTCCATGGATAGTTCCCATGCATTTTAAACGGTCCCCACGGGGACAACGGTGCCGGCTCCAGCCGGTTCAATCAAGCAGATAATCAGGTAACTGTTCGGTTCCATTTTCAATCATCTTTCAACCTTTCAAAACTCTTTCAAACAAACAAAGTGGTGGTCCCAACGGGGGCTGTGCAGCGGCACTTCGCTGCCTTTTGCGGCTCAGCAGTCCATTCTCACTCGTGGGGCTCTAGTGCCACCTTCACATGGTGCACCGCTCTGGACCCCAATGGTAGCTTGCTGCAGGCGATCTTCTTCCATATACATGCGGGCATGCACATCCGCTCTACACCCCTCTCGGGCATCGATCTCCCTGCGCAGCTGCTGTTGCCGCCGCTCCCAGCCGGGAGTACTTTCTGTTTGCTCCGGTTCAGCTGATAAGGTCGTAATTTAGGTTGATGCAATCTAATCATGCATCCCTCTTAAACTGTCTGCAGTCCAAATTATGAGTCACTCGTGGTAGCATGCATTACCCTCTCTTTCGCTCACACCAGAGAGACGTACTCAGATATGAATAGAAAGTAAGACTGATTTATTTCCGGAAGTGTTACAAATATATATAACCTTATTGGCTAGGTGCCAAGAATACGTAACACGTCTCCTATTGGATAAAGTAGAACAGCTTATTCTGTGATATACAATTTACTGTAATGTGCTTGGTTCCTCATTTATATTAAGCAATGTCAGCATTATTCACTTGTCACAAGAATAGCCCAGACTGTCTGTCTGAGTCTTATGCCAAGAGATATGTGGGGTACAGTTCAAACAACATCTTAAATCTTGTTCTTTATGGATATCTCCATGTAACTCCTATATACTCATAATAATGATAATCACATCCCTAACAGTCCCCCCTTTGGAGATAGCCAAAAAGTCTTTCCTTACGTTTCCAGGTCTATTGATCTGTCCTAATGCTGATGGTTACCTCACTCACATACGAGATACCCCATCCCTTGTGGATGAATCTCCCCACCCAACAGACTATGCATAGGAAGCCAGATCCTGACCGTGTTCTCTAGACTGTCCTCATGGCTATGTTCCCCTGGCCCACGTTATTCAGGAAGGGGGAACGTGGCACTAGTCCTTTAATTGGCTAATATTTATCAGGGTTGGGTTCACTCAGAGTCTTATGCTCCTCAGTCCTCAGGCGGTAATGGTGGGACATCAAAGGTGGGATGTAGAGTCGTCTTCCAGTCCACATGCTTAGATATCATCATCCTGGCACAAAGTATCGGGTAGAAGAGGGAAGACAGCCATCTCCTGGTCTCAGGCAGGTCCGACATCTCTTTGTAGTGGAATGCATGGATCTTCGTCCGAAAGAAAAAGAGTGAGGGAAGAGAGAGAGAAAGAGAGAAAGATTGAGAAGAGATGGAGAGAGAGAGAGGAAAAGAGAAAAGAGAGAGGAAAAGAGAGAGGAAAAGAGGAGAGAGAAAAAGAAAAGAGAGAGAAATCTAGATCTGGTTGGATCTGGAGGAGAAAACTTCAAAAACGTGTATTAGGCAAATGTTTAAACAAACAACAAGCTTAGTTGAAGTATCTGGCGCTACTTCTAAACAGGATTTCATAGGGTCTCAACCTAGTGATCCCTGCTGAGGTGTGTCTGACACTGAACAATTCAAGGGGAAGACTCTCATGCCCTTGCCTTCTACACTGCCCCATCCTCCCAACCTTCCCTCTATTCTGTGGCTGGTATGGGGTGTGTAGAGTCAGTTCTGTGTCTAAGGCCTGCCATATCTCATTGGCTGGCAGTGAAAGCAGGTCACTAGCCACTTTCTATGGTCTCCGGGAGCCCGCAGCTGCACCCTATCTCAGTCCTCTTCTTCTGGGACTTGCTCTTGTAGGGTCAGGACAACGTTTTCCCAAGACTTTCCATCCTTCCTTTCTTCTTCACATCTGGGTCATTCGAAAAGCACAGATTGACTGACTGTTTCTCTCGTAAGTGGTCTTGGGGCTTCTTTGGATGTTCTGTCAGTGAGGGCACTTCTTACTGCTTCCCTTGACTCCTCCAATGTAGGCCTCAACCCTGCTCACCGCGACTCTGTCTGGCAATAGCAAAGCTTCCATCCGTTCTTCTATGGCCTCATGGCGGCGTACAGTTCCATTGTCAGTGATCAAGTCTCTTATCCTCCACAGAGTAGATGCTGGCTGCCATCTTGCAGGCTTCAGCGAGAGCACATACATCTGCTTCTTTACAGACAGGCATGCGGGTAGCGACTGCTCTATCAGCACAGCGTCTTCTGCTACCAGCACCATACCCATGTGGAACCGTCCTCTTGATGCACATCTTGATCCATCCGCAAAGATGTTAAGTCAGGGTCCAAAGGTGTATCCGTCACGGTATCGAATCCAGAGTTTCAGCTATGCCAGAGTCGACTACCTCTTCCACCAAGGTGTCAGAGGTGGGACACTCCCCCCTTGGAAGAGGGAGAAGTTCAGCAGGATTAAGGACCGCACACCGGGAGTTGGTGACTTTGTCAGGGAGCAGTGATGTCATACGGGCACTGATCTTCAACTGGTGCTTTAGGTAGGTGTTCAATCTGGCTGAGTAGTGTTCAAAGGACTGCTATCTTCCTCCATTGCAAACATGTAGAATGACTTCTGGGCTGGAGATGACATGATTATACTCTTCAGGTGACTGTAACTGTAACTCAGGTGACTGTGACTGTAGCTCAGATGACTGACTGTAACTCAGGTGTTACCAGCTGTAGTTGTTTGCATATGGGCTCTCGGAGACCTGATACAAAGGACTATACCCAGGTTTGTAAGAAAGAGCAATGGGTGTAACTTTGGGGTCAGGAGAACACTGAAATTCTAAAAACTAAGACTCCCTAAAACCCCGGGAAAAGAGAAAATAGCACAAGAGGGTTTGGAAACTACCAAGCAGCACCCCCTGACTACATCTAAACAACTAGGAAAAAGCAGTGGAGCGTATCTACTCTACCTCTCCTGTGCTGACCCTGTAACTGGGGGCCCTGCACTCTCCCTCATCCCGACGGTAGACCTGATGGTGGTCAGGGTCGGGCCTCCAGCGTATCCCTCTCTCCTGTCAGACCCTGCAAACTAAGACACAAAGGATTACTGGGTGCTGTCAACGAAAACTCTAATATATACCAACTCCTGAAGATCAATGTCCCCTTGGGACCACATGAACCTCCACCCTCTCTATCAGGGAACTCTTGTGCAAGACACCAGGCAGGATAACATACAAGTGAAAATAACTCAAAACCAGGCTAAGCAGCAACTGCCATAGGCAGAAAAATATTCACTGTCCACCAGGACTAATAGTGAGCAGTCTATATGGTCTAGACTGTATACTAGATACAGCAAAAACAAAACATGCAAAAGTGAAGGGAAAAGGTTTACACAGGACTATCAGCAATAACCTCTGCTAAGGTTCATGAGTGGGAACACAATGGAGAAAAAACTGCATATATTACCAAAAATGGAGTGTGTGTTTCAGGTCCCTGTCTCCCCCCTCTGCAGTCCCTGCTATGTCAGCAATAAACAGAGCAGTGGCTGTGGCTGCTGAAACAAAAATGGGGAACCGGGTGTCGGCTGGACTAAAATGGCGTCTAAAGATGAACTATGTAGTGTCTGAGTTAAAACGTCCACTAAAGATAATTACCGATAAGAAACAGCCGCTAAAAGAGGAAGTAGGTGTTGGCCAAAAATGGCGTCTGAAGAGTCCTGGGAGGGAGTGACATGTATTGAAACATCTACATCCAGGAGGTATTCAATCTGTCACCGGGAATATGGATTATATAGGGACCCCTGGGCTGACCCTGTAACTAGGGACCCTGTACTCGCCCTCATCTCGACGGTAGACCTGATGGTGGTCAGGGCCGAGCCTCCAGCGTATCCCTATCTCCTGTCAGACCCTGCAATAATATCCCCATACCATACCCCACCCAGGGCTGAGCAAAACACAGAGTGACAGAAAGAAATCTACATTCAGAACAGGAATAATGGGGTGGGCTTACGTGGACACAGTGCTCCACAGACAGGTAAAATACACATAGTGCAGTTGCTAGATTCAGAATTACTCATCAATTCTCATCTAGAATTCTCCATTTCAACATACGTGTGTCATTTACAACTAAACTTCACAGAATTTCATTCACAGGACTGAAATGGAAACTAACACTTCCCTGTTTTTTGTTTTGTTTTTTTTCTCCTACGGTGTTTCACACCAAAAACTGCGTACATTATACATAAAACATCTTCCAGTGTCACTTGGGTGATAAGGTACATACACCCTCACTGCAAACCTGGCTCCATTACTGGCCAGAAAGAATCCCCAGCTTTAATCTGGGTGAAAACATCTTTCAGGGAAAACTATATATGAGATATTATGTCAGAGAGAGAATTCACGATATACATACACCTCCATGAGAACGGTCTATCGAATACTCAATAATTCCGATTAAGACCAAAGTTTAGGGGTCTTCCCCAATGTATTCAATTCTAGGTAAGAATACATTGACATCCACTAAAACAAGACCAGTGAGTACGCATACCACGTTCAACTCACTGCTTAGCATGAAAACCGTACCAGGTAACAGTCAGGGCTCTTTCACCCACTTTTTCCTTAACACTGCACCTGTACATCAGGTCCAAGGTATCAAACATCAATTATTGATGACACGTCACTCATAGGTGTATATATCTCAGTGTTCCTTCACAAGGACTGCAGCCTCTTGAGGCTTCCATGTCACATATTTAGGGCGTTCTTGTCTGGGACTATCGGAATAATGGTGCGATGCCATGTGTGGCCTGACGTCCTCAAATAGGACAGCACCTGTGGTTTACCTCTACTAGGGACAGTGTTGGTGGTGGGGTGGATCATTGTTAAATCATTGTCATCTTCCTGACACCCCTCGGTGTCTTCTGCTGCTCCAGCAACAAATAGGCCAGTGGCCTTGGGACTTAAGATGGCCGGAAAAGGGAACTAGGTGCGGCCCAACCTGAAATGACGTCTGGGCAGGCTAGGGAGGGCGTTTGGTGGGCAGGGGGACAAACTACACAAGTCCAACCCTCTGGGGACGACTTATAAGGAGGGGGGCGTTGTTTCCTAATGGGCTTGGCCACTTCCTGAGATGCCATTTTCTGATCTGGTGCAATATAGAAATATCTACTATGCCAATTTTCTATCATCTTTTGACGTTCTATACCATGCCTCAGCATCCATAAGGAGATCTTTATCTTTCAAGATCCCTCGCTTATTTAACAAAACTTGACAGGTGTGGACTGATTAGACCCCATGCTTCAAGGGTATACAACCCAAAACTAACACGTCAATCTGGATGTCTGCTATGCCGTAATCCACTTCCTCTTCTGGACCAGCGATTTTACACATCCACAGTATACACAGAATTTCTATCTCAGTCCACAGACCAGGTTGTCCTACCAGGAAGAGGTGTCACGTGGGTGATAGATACTAAATTCACCCTCACTATATCTTACTTCATGTACCAGCAACCTCTGTTCACACTATATACACCTTATTTGAACGGTCCGTCCAGAACATCAATAATACTGTTTAAAACCAAAGTCAAAAAAGGGATTCTGCCAATGTTCTCCTACCTAGGATCGCAGAGAACATCAAATTCCACCAGATACAGTCAGGGTCACACCATGACGCTGTACCGGCCAAAACCAATCCCCCTATCGTCTCCTCTCTGTGGAAGACCACCAGGATACAGTCAGGACTCTTACCATGACACCTGTACCTGCCCTTTAGATTTATCAATTACTGACTATCAACCGGACACGTTACGTTACCCACCCGTGTATACTCTATATACTCAAACAGAATACTTCAAAGGTACATTTTTTTCCTTTTCTCATAGAATAAACAGCTTCAATATATCAAAGTAGATTCCCGTGACACAACTTCCTCTTTTTGCATAACCCAGTAAGTACGAACCAACAAAGCACATAGAACTTCCTCTTTTTGCAGCCCACCTCGCTGCAAACAAACACAGTGATTAGAGCGATACCAGCAAGTATTCCACCTGCTGCAAATAGACAGACATTTTTACACAGGTAGACACAGGTCAATACAATGACATAACAATAAGGACACTATATACACCATCCAGGTGGCTGATCTCACCTGCAGATATAACCATATATATCCATATATATGTATCCAGCGTATATCACAACTTCCTCATTTTCCTCTACTTTCAACTCAGAGAAAAACGAAACTATAGAACTTCTGCTTTTCTCAAAGAGCAGACAAAAACCACATTACATAAATTACAGACAGCTTAAGGTGAACCTGACCACCTTGGTGTGGGATCTCTTAGGACGGCTTATCTCATGCGAGATGGCGGTCATTAGGTGTCTAGACTGGGACAGCCCAACCCCCCCCTTCGAAATGCAAGTACACGCATGAGGTTTGCAAGGTGAGATTATACAAATGATCTCACCTGCAGCTGGAGTTGCGCAATTCTCCACCTCTCGTGTAGTTGCCTTCCGACTGAAGGTGTCAGCACGGCCGTCCGCCATCCAGAGCTCCGTCCTAAGGTTCGTTGGGCGCCAAATGATAAGGTCGTAATTTAGGTTGATGCAATCTAATCATGCATCCCTCTTAAACTGTCTGCAGTCCAAATTATGAGTCACTCGTGGTAGCATGCATTACCCTCTCTTTCGCTCACACCAGAGAGACGTACTCAGATATGAATAGAAAGTAAGACTGATTTATTTCCGGAAGTGTTACAAATATATATAACCTTATTGGCTAGGTGCCAAGAATACGTAACACTTCCGGAAATAAATCAGTCTTACTTTCTATGGGGGACGGACCCAGCCAGAGTCCCTCCGTGTCGGCTACGACCGGCACCTTCAGTAATGAGGGACCCCGCTGTGACATGGCCTCCTCTGCCTCCTGGCAGCTGCATCCCCGCCGTGCCTCCGGTGCATCTTTGCTGACGGGCTCAGCCTTTGGCTTCTTCCATAGAAGCGGTTCAGGGTGGTCATGATCTTCTGCTGCAGGTCTGTCCGCCGGGGCGGATTGGCAGGGTACCGCTACCGGTGGTGGTGGTAGCGGGCCTAGTGGCGGGGCAGCAGCAGCTAACGTGGGTAGCGGGAGAGGCAGCAGGGTGAACGGGTGTAGGCCGGGCCCCTCAGCCGCAGCGGCCGATCCCTCGGGAATACAGGGACGTGGGTCTCTTACCCATTCCTCCAAATCTTCCTCCACCTCGCATCTCCACACAGCAGCCACCACTTCCACCATGTCGGCCTCCCACTCCTCCAGGAGGAGCTGCATGCGGACCTGCAGACGGCTGCTTAGCTGGGCGGTCCGGACTTCCACCCACGCCGCCATGCCGGGCGCGGGGACCACGGTGTTGTTGGTCGGACTCAGCATCTTTAGCAGCGGCCTCTTCCAGGAACCAATAAATGGCCGCAGGGTCCTGGCGTCCCTGCTTCCACAGCCGCGCTCACATGCGGCCAGCCGCCATTTCGTCCCCCTTAGCTCTTTCCGGCCCCTCCTCTCTTGGGGCGGAGTTTTGGCCTTCGCGCCTCTACTGCTCGAGAAGACGCTCGAGCGGGAACTTTTCGCGCCAAAGATGGCGGCTTCTGCAATTTTTCTGCCGGATACCTCCGGCGGTCACAAGGCGCACCTCTACCAGACGGCAGAGCGGTAGGATCCTGTTCGTGACGCCAAGTTGTCGCGGGCGGGGAGGAGGGTGTCAGCACTGCGCTCACCCCTCTGCTCGGGTCCGGCTGCTGCTCAGTGGTGGCTCGAGCGATGGGCCGGATCCCAGTGGCTGTCTCGAGCGGCACTCCTCGCCCGTGAGTGAAAGGGGATGTTGTTGGGGTGATGGGGATTGTTACAGTTCGTGACGCCACCCACGGTTGTGGTGATTTCACCACCGCTGCTCAATGCGGGGGTCCCGGGGATGGTGATGCGGAGCAGCCAGGTGTTGCGTTGCCCCTCCGTGGGCAGGGGTTGGTGATCCCGGGGCCCGGTGATGGGTTTGTGTGGTGCGGGGCCTGGTGGGAGCAGGGACGCGGGGGGCCGCGCTGTGCCTTGCGGCACTGTGGTACTCACTCAGCCTGAGACACGGACACAGTTTGTACGGTAAACCAAACGGCTGGTAGGACGGTCCCACAGACGGCTGCACCTGCACTCCCGGTAGGTGACGGTAACGTCCCTCTTCCCTGCACCTTTGTTGACTTTTGGTAGCGGTGGATTCCCTCGGTTACCCGCTCCCCGACTACAATCTGGGCTGGAGGAGCTCTACACTTTGCCCGCAGGCGCTGGCCCTGAGAAACTGGTGCCTTGGCGGTGGCGGTGTCTCTCTGCTTCAGGTTGAGCTGTTGCCTTCAATCGGGACTTGGTTGCTGGGGGATCTGCGTCCCCTTCACTGACGGATTCGGCAAATTTGGCGACTCCTAGCCTTGCCGGGGTCCGAGAGGCCCCTGCCCTGGTGCTGACTGTCCTTCGGAACACTGCTCCAGACCACCGGGCACACAGCCAACGGGGTCCTTCCAGGAACTTCCGAACTGTCCCACTCCAGACGGTTACCGCCGTCGCTGACCTTGCTGATCTGGCCCTATACAAAGCTGGACCCTTCAGGCTTTCCTTCCTTCTTGTCACCTCACTTGCTTTCCTCCTTTTTCCACCTTTCTTCCTTCTGCTTTCACTTTTCTGTTTACTTTAGCCCTCACCGGCTACTCCTCTTGGTTGTTTACTCTCCTCTGTCCCTCACTGGACTTCACTCTTGCCCTGCCTGGACTAATCTGCCTGGTTTCCTCCCTCCTCCAGAGCTGTGACCTCCTTGGTGGGCGGAGCCAACCGCCTGGCCCACCCCCTGGTGTGGACCATCAGCCTCTGGAAGAAGGCAACAAGGATTTGTAGTTTAGCTGTGATGTTCCTACCTGGAGTGTGGGGTGTGGTGGTGTTGTGACCTGTGACCCCTGGCTTGCCCAGGGCGTCACAGGTGCATGGTCCCATTTAGGGATATTTCCCTCAAACGCTGACCTCTTTATGCACTTCGCACTTTGCTATAGAAGATTGAATCCAGTATGTGCAGCACTTTATATGGGTCAATCACTTCCTTTTGCTTAATGTTCATTTGTTGTCCCTTGTGTCAGGAATCTGCTTTTAACATATTTCCTTAACCCTTTCACGACCCATGACGTGCATGTGCTTCATGGATCATGTGTGGTTAATCCCTGCAGCCTGCCGTGTGCAGGCCGCGGCGATCCGCGCACATATCAGCTGATTTCAACAGCTGACATGTGTGCCTGCTAGTAGCGAGTGGAATCGTGTTCCACCCGCGACTATTAACCCCTTACATCTCGCTGCCAAAATCTGACAGCGAGCTGTATATGTGCGCCGCCATTACCCAGCCAGATCGGAAGTCATGTGACATGATTTGTGACTTCTGCTGGTTGCCATGGTAGCACAGGGTCATGCGATGACGCCTGTTATCTTGAGTCACTTTCTCTCAATACCGGCAGTGAGAGAAAAGCCACGTATCTGCAGATCTCAGCTATGATCTAGAGAAATGGGAGAGCGATCAGATTGCTGATCATTATAGTCCCTAGGGGGAGTAGTAAAATTTAAAAAAAAATTAAAAATCCTAAAAGTTCAAATCACCCCCCTTTTGCCACATTGAAAATTAAAGGGTTAAAAAATATACACACATTTGGTATCGCCGCGTTCAGAAATGCCCGATCTCTAAAAATATAAAATCAATTAATAAAAAAATTCCTAACGCCAAAATTACGATTTTTGGTTGACACAAATTTTACGGAAAATGCAATAACAGGCGATCAAAATGTAGCAACTGCACAAAAATGGTACCATTAAAAACGTCAGCTCGAGACGCAAAAAATAAGCCATCACTGAGCCATAGATCCTGAAAAATGAGAACACTACGGGTT